>NW_025334004.1:22581707-22584207 GCF_019186645.2 Phyllostomus hastatus | reverse complement strand
TTTTTTTTAAAGTGGATCAAAATGAACTTGTAACAAATCATTATTGTCTAAGTATTCTTCACTTAAACAGATATCCTCAATACCACATTATAAAAAAAAAAAGAATCAGCATAGCCCCCTATGATGTAAGCATTCTTTCAAAGCTCCCTTCAAAAAACTACAGATTCTGTACTATTTCCTCCCAAACCATCCCATAAAGCCAACATTGGTCTTTATGCAGATTTCTGCCTTCATTTCAGAAAGGTGTGTGCACGTGCTTCCCCCGGCACATGTCACTTATTCATGGGTGCCAAACACATGTATGTGTAAACACACATGCATGTGCACCCAACCTGAGGTTTCTCGAGGACAGGCTGGCTTCCAGATAACCTGAGATGTCTAAACTAAGGGCCCCCTTGCTTTCTCAACCCACAGCCTCCCCATTCCTGGCCACAGCCTGTCTTTCCAGGGTCACAGATAGACCTGTAATCTGCATCTTTGTGCACTCTGGACCGGAGTTGTTAATAGGCAGCTTTCTCTGCCTCTCTCTCTCTCTCTCTCTCTCTCTCTCTCAGCTTCCCCAGCATGACCGCATCAGCACTAGTATCAAATTAACTCTCCGACTTTGAAACTTATTGATCTGCTATTAAGACACCAGTGAACTTGATGAAATGAGTGCTGTAGGTGCAGTCATGACTTCAAAGTCTAGCACAGCCACATAAAGCAAGCGCCTTTGATCCTAACTCCGCTCTACTGAGGGTTTAAAGCCCGGCTCTCCCTAAGCTGCCCTTCACTCTCGTCATGTCTGATGTCTTACCAACTAGCGACTTGATAATGTTAATAATGCAAATTTTACAAATGATTTTTACAATGGCGAAATTAATTATATGAATTGATGCTTCTCTCAATAGGGGTTTCTGCACGTCTCTCCCTGTAACGTAACCACGGGAGCAACCGTGACTCGAAGAAGGGGCACAGGACCCAGGTCACTCTGGGCGACGTTTCCCGTCTTCTCTCACCTCTGCATTTCGTGCCTAAAACCAAGATAATTAACTAGACATCCTGCTACTAACCTGAGGGACTCATATTCTGTAATTCTCATTTCCTAGTAAATTTCTGCTGTGACTAGAAGTCACCTCCTTGGTACATGCGGCTTCTATGTTTATATAAGTTAGTGCAAAATTTCTGTTTTTGTGTAGATTTCCCCTCGACAGTTATGATCCGGTCCGCAGTCAAGATGTATGTAGGGCTCCAGACCCTCTGTTACTTTGTTCCAATTAGAAATTATCGGAAATGGTATCCAGTCGAGAATCAGAATGCACCACACAGATTCTGTGACGTGGAAATTTTTAATATTCATATTCCCTCCCCACCTGGCTAAACAAAACTTTTAACCCAATACCTGATCATCAAAGAATGTGTGTCTAAGCATAATGTTACAAATTCCTTCAGTAAATATTTTGAATCACGGGGACTAAAATATTTGAAATTCACATTCTCTCTCTCTAAAAAAAAAAAAGATGAACATAATAACTCTCAGTCTCTCACCAAGAAGTTTAAATAATGTAAAAGGTCACTATCTTTAAGATTACAAAAAAAAACAAAAACAACAACAAAAAACAACCTTCTATGTAACCAGAACAGCAAAACTGAAGCAGAATTGCATCTTGATACTCCTGTAAGGAATCAATATCCGAGAACAAACCCTTTGCCAAGAGGTTATTGTTTGTATGTTGATTTTGTAGAGAAGAATGTCAGTGGTTCAGACCAAAACGTGCTAAGAGAAGCTTTCTGCATCCCTTTTGATAAGTACAGTATGTTATGTAATGTTTGTGCTATTGCTGTTTTAAATCCATTTACTATGGGAAGAAACTAAGGAGTCAATGATGAATATATTTTCCCCATTCCTAATGTCAGGGCTGGACCCCCTAAAATGACAAATCATGATGGAAGTTTAAAAGAACCATAATTTTCATACGTGCTTTCATTCTGGTGTGTGTGATCCAATTAGTTTGTTTTCCAATTTGACTCTAATCATAAAATTTGGGCAGAAGCAACTTGGAATTAGTGTTTTCCCTCCTCCCACCCCCCCCCAATGTTGATACTCACTTAACCTACTTGCAATTCTAAAGAAGTCAAAACTTGATTGTGACAACGTTCAAAAGAAATTTCCTCTGCCACTAGCACAGGAAAAAAACTTTCACCAATTAGTGCAGGAAAAAAGGAGGGAAAAGCCACAGTGCCGGTGCTCAAAGAGCCAGGCCTTGCGGCAAATCTGTCATGCGGAGAGCACTGATCAACAGGACGGCAATTTCTAATGGCATGTTGTCATGAAAAGTCAGCCACAGGGAGCCACCTGCTTCGCTCCTCAGACAGACAGCTAGGAGAGGAAGGAAGGAAGAGGGCGGGAGGGAAGAAGAGGGAGAGGCTCTCCCTTCCATCCCTCCCTGCCAGTTCCCTTTTGCTAACAATTTTGGTAAAGGTATCCTGATTTTTCATTCGGTTGAAATATGTCAAGTCT